>NC_063231.1:12786404-12787533 GCF_020740725.1 Corvus hawaiiensis
GGTTAGGGTTAGGGTTAGGGTTAGGGTTAGGGTTAGGGTTAGGGTTAGGGTTAGGGTTAGGGTTAGGGTTAGGGTTAGGGTTAGGGTTAGGGTTAGGGTTAGGGTTAGGGTTAGGGTTAGGGTTAGGGTTAGGGTTAGGGTTAGGGTTAGGGTTAGGGTTAGGGTTAGGGTTAGGGTTAGGGTTAGGGTTAGGGTTAGGGTTAGGGTTAGGGTTAGGGTTAGGGTTAGGGTTAGGGTTAGGGTTAGGGTTAGGGTTAGGGTTAGGGTTAGGGTTAGGGTTAGGGTTAGGGTTAGGGTTAGGGTTAGGGTTAGGGTTAGGGTTAGGGTTAGGGTTAGGGTTAGGGTTAGGGTTAGGGTTAGGGTTAGGGTTAGGGTTAGGGTTAGGGTTAGGGTTAGGGTTAGGGTTAGGGTTAGGGTTAGGGTTAGGGTTAGGGTTAGGGTTAGGGTTAGGGTTAGGGTTAGGGTTAGGGTTAGGGTTAGGGTTAGGGTTAGGGTTAGGGTTAGGGTTAGGGTTAGGGTTAGGGTTAGGGTTAGGGTTAGGGTTAGGGTTAGGGTTAGGGTTAGGGTTAGGGTTAGGGTTAGGGTTAGGGTTAGGGTTAGGGTTAGGGTTAGGGTTAGGGTTAGGGTTAGGGTTAGGGTTAGGGTTAGGGTTAGGGTTAGGGTTAGGGTTAGGGTTAGGGTTAGGGTTAGGGTTAGGGTTAGGGTTAGGGTTAGGGTTAGGGTTAGGGTTAGGGTTAGGGTTAGGGTTAGGGTTAGGGTTAGGGTTAGGGTTAGGGTTAGGGTTAGGGTTAGGGTTAGGGTTAGGGTTAGGGTTAGGGTTAGGGTTAGGGTTAGGGTTAGGGTTAGGGTTAGGGTTAGGGTTAGGGTTAGGGTTAGGGTTAGGGGTTAGGGTTAGGGTTAGGGTTAGGGTTAGGGTTAGGGTTAGGGTTAGGGTTAGGTTAGGTTAGGGTTAGGGTTAGGTTAGGGTTAGGGTTAGGGTTAGGGTTAGGGTTAGGGTTAGGGTTAGGGTTAGGGTTAGGGTTAGGGGTTAGGGTTAGGGTTAGGGGTTAGGGTTAGGGTTAGGGTTAGGGTTAGGGTTAGGGTTAGGGTTAGGGTTAGGGTTAGGGTTAGGGTTAGGGTTAGGGTTAGG